>NC_087248.1:2364200-2404200 GCF_037042905.1 Lytechinus pictus | reverse complement strand
CAACTCTGTATGTGATTTCTTCTCAGATAAGTTACAACTCAAAACTGAGTAAGAAATATCTCCTTCAAGGTCATTAATCCATGGGTGCATGGAGTTGATGTAACTGTTTTAAAATCAACAGTTAAGCAGTTTTATCCAATTTATATTTTTACTTTTTTTTCAAATCACTGTATTTTTGTTAAATCAATATTTTTACATTTTGGTAAAATTAATACTACTATATGTTTTCAAATGAATAATGCCACAAATTTTCTCAATTGAATGAATGATTTTGTTCTTTATTTTGTCAAATTACTTATTTCTGGAAGGTTTTTTGTTTATGTGATGATGAACAACACTGGTCTATGTTCAGAGAGGACCACACACACCCTCATGTGTTAAAAATACTTGGACACCACATAGTTTGAAAATCAATGACAATAAGAAAAGTTGATACAACACAAATAGGCATTGACCGATTAATTTAACACTGGCGTAACATGGGACTTATACACTAAATAAATCTCAATATCTACCGTTATGTCATAATGCTTGATGAAGTCCTCTCTACACACTTCTAAACATCTCTGATTTTTCAGTGTATGGAATACAAGAATATAGGTTATCAATAACTTTGCGGTGTTGATGCATGTGATGGTTCATCAGTGACATTCTGTCCAATTATGTTGCAGTACTTTGTGAGTAGTATCCTGTTCCCTATAATCATTTCAAAGATTGATTAATTCAATTATTGGAGGACATGAATCATTACCCTTACTCCGAACCAATCAGATCACATCAATCAAGGATTGGGTTATTAGATTCCAAATGCAATATAGGGGCAAGAAGCAACCAATGCAGTAGGTCATGTCCTTGATATTGGGTTTTTCTTCTAAGGGTTCCATGCTATGGTGACAATTGCTCCGATGGAAAATCTGCACGTTAAGCCAAATATAAAACCGAACCTCCAAAACTAAATAAACCCTAATCCATATCTTTACATTATTCCGAACCAAAAAAAAACTCTATTGTAATCCTAACTCTAACCCTATGCCGTCTTAAGACCAAAGCAAATGTCTTGTCACCCTTATGAGACATTCTTAGAAGCCCCCAAACATGATCCTAATTTATTGAAGGATACTTTTTATCACTTCCTGATTCTATCTGAAGTGTTAAGCATGGGCATTTCCTTCACATGTTATAAGAGGTCTTGGAAAAAATATGGTTGGCAACATTCCCACTTTGCTGATATACTAAGTTTAGCTAGTTGAACTTCCTCAGTATTGAAACACATAAATGAATGTAGGTTATTTTGAGAGACCATTTTTCGACACCTGTATTGATAATGTGTTAATATCAGCAGTAGATAGCAATGGTTTTATATACTACAAGATTAACCAATAACTTCTCTGTACATTGTTCACTAACTTTTTGTACTTAATGATGTCAAGCTCTTAATGAAATCATCAACAGAAAATACCATTTTATCTTGCTGGGTGATCTATATGTAGCCTTCAGGTAATATGATGGTGGTCTTCTGTCTTCCTCTGAGGGATTATGTCTTGGAATCTCTGGTAGGGGGACAGGGAGGGCTTCCAGTGCCATCTTTAATAGGAGTATTAACTATCAAAAGAATTCAAGACAAACCTTAATACTCTGTCATGAAAAACAGAGATGGACCAGTTTAGAAATGTATTATAATGGAAATGATATTTCAATGATGCTTCATCATTATTACAACCACCATCATTATCATTAACTCTATTATTATAATCACCTTCATCATGATCATCATTATCAACATCATCACCATCCTGGTTACCATTGTGCAGCGGCTGCATCATCGTCATCATACATGTCTTAATTCTTTAGGAAGATCTTATTAATCTTTAGTTTTATGTTTTTGTTTTGTTTTCTTTTCAGAATTCAGCCTTTGAGGAGGTGGATAAAGGGCAGCCGTGTTTGAGCTGTGGTGATAAGTGCCTAGGATTTGTGCCCCATAAATGGAGGTAAGACTTCTAGCAATATCAATGAATTTAATTAGTAACTTTTAAGGCTGCAAAATAATGCTACAATCACACAAACAATGCGTGACTCCATACCAAGCTAAAACTTTTACGTTATTTTCAATGACATATCATCAGTCCATTTGGAGTTGGTTATGTCAGTATGACTGTAGAATTACTTAAGTCAAAGGAGAAACACACCTACCACGCATTATATTAAATTTATGAACAATTTGATATGATATGAAATAGCCAATGCTCCTTTGAGTGTAACACCACTTAAAGCCTGTAATATAACTCAAACTGGAGCCATGATATCTTCATTCATTCAGTCAGTCATGTCCACCAATCAACATGAAAGATTCAAAAGAATTGAACCAACCGATACATTCCAAACTTCACAGCTTTAGAATGAATTCAGTTCGTCTGAGAATAGTGACCAGCTGAAAATTGGATTTATTTTTAAAGTGAAGGATTTATTTTTTAAATCTCAAATGATACAGATTCAAAATGTGTAGCTTTGAATTTAAATCACACGGGAGTGGAACAAAGGAGAGAAACAATTTTCAGTTCCGTTGTCCTTCCATGCCATATTCTCAAATTTCATACCACAAGACATAACATATACAATTTTGAAAGTCCTACTGTATGTACATGAGACAATTTGCTCACAGATCTGTTATGGAATGAATATGAATGATTATATACCTGTCTAGAGTTTAACGTGTTCTAGACCCTCTAGGTTACATTCCATTCTCAGATGGGTTCTTATATAAAGTACACGAACACCAGGTGAGATGCTCAGGTCAAAGGTCATATCCGTCTGTAGACCTATTCTACAAAACATGGAGTGCTAATGAAACAGATCTAGATTATAAGCTTAGAATAAAGTCTACATATTTGGAAAAGAATAGACCATGCAAGTAAAATTTGTTTCGAGCTTAGAATAAGTCTCTACGTATTTAGAAAAAACATGTACTTTAAACAGTATTTGGTATAAATCCTACCAACAACATGCAATTTTCGTATACTTGTTACTCTCTTTCAATATCATTGCTTTATAATCCAGGGGGGTGTTTCACAAAGATTTATGTATGACTTTTAAATACCGAGTTGCGTACGGTATGAAAGGTTTGACCGCATTGGTCAGATCGTATCATGTGGACGCGCACTACTGCGTATGTATCTATAAGATCGCGCGTTGCATATCATGTACACGTTGGCATTTAAGTGCGACTTAAGTCATACTTAAATCTTTGTGAAACACCCACCAGGTTGGTGTTTCATAAAGCTGTTCTTATCTTATGAGTGAATTTATGAATGACTGGTGATCCTTTCTCCTGGTAAATGATACACACAAGATTTTCATTGATGTTGATTTAGTTCCTAAAAAGGGTCACCAGTCATTTGCAAAGTCGCTTGCAACTTATGAACACCTTTATGAAACGCCCACTTGACATTGTAAAAACAATACCTCAATTCTTTAAAAAACAAAAAGGTTGTGTTTGGTCTGTGATTGCATTTTAAAACTAATATTCCCTTGCAAGTAATTTGTCATAATAATAGTGTTTTTCTATCCGCCCACCATGTTTATTTTATGTTGTTACTTTCTAAATTGAGTGATATTAAACTGTAGAATTTGAAATCATTCAGGATTAGTTGAAAGTATTGACCAATTGAACTCTTCAATTTAGATTGGGATCTACATGTAAATCTTAAAAAATAATTTTAATTTTGATAATAAATCCTCAGGAATTTAATTTAAATCAAGAGTTAAACTAGTCAATAAACACATTTAATCTGAATTTCTTTAAAATTCCAATTTAGAGTTTAATTTATTGCAACTTGAATGGGAAGATGATGTATATAGTTTGATATTTATATAAATAAAAGAGGAATGATTAAAGCAATTAAGAAAGATTTATCTTTTTCTGAACATATACCTTGTTGATCAAGTTTAAATTCAAAAGAGAAATTGTGTATTTTTCATATTTTAAAGATAATTGTCATTGGCCATTCAATACTTCTAATTTCATCTCATATTCACATCCTTCAAAAACATCCTGTATATACATCATCATAAAACATTAAATTTAATATTAATGGTATTTCAATTTTAGAATTGAAAAAAAAAGAGAAATATGTTTGAAAGTTGCAGAAAGTGAAACCTTTTGAGTTCATTGGTCTAAGCTTTAGGATAAGCATCAATCTTTGTAGAGACCTTTCTTGTTGACGCTCATGTAGATAGGAAGAACGCTTCTCTCCCAATCAAAATTGATGTCTGTTTCAGCAATGTGATGTGACAACTCATTTTGGCGGGTCATGCCGCTGCAAATATTTACCCAATTATGGGATAAACGATGAGATTTTTATTGAATTCTCAAAATACTCTCTAGATCCTGTAATATTGAAATGTGAGACTTTGGGGGAAGTAATGAGAATTTGATGAGACTCGTGAAATCAATAGACTCTTGAAATTCACTTGTTGCAGATCAAGTGGAGTCACTAGCCCTAGCTCTCTCAAGTGAATATTTGCTTGTTTTATTTATTCTAATGATAAATTGATCAAACTCAGCATCTCAACTTAATTGTTCTTTAATAGTGGAATGATAAAATAAATAGAATTCATAGTTAAAATTATTCAAAATTTATATTTCAATTTTCATCTTTATAAAGAAATTTCTTTTATATTTAATGAGCTGGCTATTGGTCATTTTTATCAAATGGAACTTGAATGAAATAGATGTATATCAATCTATCTTTATCTGTTCACAGCCCTTAACCCCCCCCCCTCCCCCCCCCCCCCACTCTCTCGCTCCCTCTCTTCTCTCTGTCTTGCTTTCTTTCTGATTTTGCCTGAATGAAATGTTTAGGAGGGAATATGAATTACAAGCAGATATTTTTAGAAATGCAATGCCTGATGTAATTTCACCTTCATTGAAACACAAACTGTCTTTGACAACACATAACTGTTCTTAATACTTCTTAACATCTATAACAATTATATTTCACATGTTGTATGGATTTATTGAGATAACCTTCAGAGTAGGATGGTATTCCTGTGTCAATATTTATTTGTGAGTTAAACAGAAATGGCGTAGATTTCAGTCTGCATTTTATATCAATAATTGTCTCTCCTTTATTCCTGTATGTAAATTGATCAGGGCAGTAACAATAGTAGAATCTGAAGAAAAATACGGGAAGGTTAATTTAGAGAGAGATGAAGAAAGAGAGTGAAGAGAGGGAACGAAAGAGAAAGGGAGAAGAGAGACAGAGCAGGAGGGTGTATGTGTGATAGAGAGAGAGAGACAGAGAGAGTGAAAGAAAGAAGGAAAGAAAAGACAGGGGACTGTTGGTGCAAAGAGAGATCTTTTACTTATAACCAGTCCCTCTCACGTCGCTATTATAACTGAGACATAGTAAGGCAGAAATAGAGGGAGAAAGTTTGAAACATTTTTAAAAAAACAATTCTTTCTCCAGAAAATTGTCTTACAGTTAGAGCAGTAATCTCATATCTACTCTAGATTAACTTTTTGTGTGTTGAATAACTCTTTGCATCCATACTAGTATTGTCCAGATGAATTGATATATCACTGCAAGAAGTTACAGATGTTCGCCAAACAAAGTCATTTATAGTTACTACACTTAAACCTTTTGTCACTCAAATTATCAAAGGTGTTTCATGCAAGGGATGTAGTACATTTTAATCTCTTTTCATTTAATTACTTCAATAAGGACAAGTATTTCCTTTTAATCTATACCCATGCATAAAACTATGGTCATGAACATACTTACATCACAAAATGTGTTTCCTTTGTAAACTGGATTGGTGTTCTACTTAGGCCTATAACACCATCACAGTAACAGTTTCAACACCGGTTTGTGCTTGTTGTTAGGTGTCAAAACTAGTGTCTGTGGTGTTACATCTTGCACCATTTTTTTTTTGGCAGTTACGGGAGCATAATTATAATCATGATTATCAGAAAATTTGCAAAATTTTGCCACCTAATGACCATATTGATGTCCTCGGGTGAATAATAATGTCAGATCTACGGTCTTCATTGGTATACATGTAATTTGAAAATAGAGTTCTGCGAGGTAAATTTACTTCTTTTTGGAAGATGAAGTTCAAAATACATCATTACCTTTAAGACACTCAACCACATTACCTCATGTTTGACATCATTAACCCATTTAATCCTCCTAAGAAATCATAGCTGGTGACCTGGTTGTGATCCCAGAGGGGATTCATTCAGGAGATGTCCTGCTCCTTGTAATTTGTTGAGATTGGATGACGGTGATGACGCTCCTCCCATCTTGGTCATCTCATCACCATGGTAACGGACCACCCGGTCACTGCAAAGAGTCACATGATAGGAATCCAATCAATCAAATTGAAGTTAAATGGATGCAAACATGAAAGATCATTGACATGAATATTCATGAACCTGCGAAGACTGTTTGATGAAGAAGGAAGTTATTTTGAATAACAAAAAGTCATGAATTTAGGTTACTGTACCCATCAGTAGAGATATTTTTACTCTTTAGTTGTTACAAAGAGAGCAAAGAACATTTGGCTTCAAACTTGTGAAAACCTTTGCCATGTACTAAAATTGTGTATTCCTCTATCAACAAGCAACCGAGCACGCTGAAGCTGTAAATATTAAATTGAAAGGAATGCATTCTTATAACTCTGGACTTGTCCAGTCAGACAGTGCCGCATGAATTGGTTCAGCATGGCTCAGATCGGGAAAATGAATGTGAAAGGGGTCCTATGAATACTCAGGATATATACATTAGTTCCATTCTACAATTTCATTCACATTGTTACAGAGGCTGTCTCCTAACAAATTCTGTCTCGTTTCATTTGAAAGCAGTGAAGATGATTGAGTACCTCTCTTTGATCTCACCCAGCCGGTGGTTTCATACCTCCTTTCTCTGCTGTCGTTCTCTCATAGTCCCATATGTACACTAATCAAGCTAATTTGAACCAAGTTGCAGTTGTTGTAACTCCTCACTGGTAGATGGGAGCTTTGGAGGGAAGTAATTTCCAGGGGGACCTAGAAAAGAATTAGGTCGGTGTTTCCCACTTCGTTTGAGGTTTGCCGAATCTCACAAGTTTGTTGGCATTTCAACTGGACGCTAGTAGAATATGTGTCATGAAATTCTTTTATTCCTTAATATAATAATTTTCAAGGTTGGTTTCAAATTGAATCAACTTGTCAAAATTGATTAACAATAACCCACACAAGTAAATTACTGAATACGAAAATATCAAGTTGAGCTTCAAAGCATAAGGAGAAAACAAAGTTTAAAATTCAGGACTAACTCTCAATGAAAATTTCACTCATTCCACAAAACCTGATTCAGAAAGAAGAGGAATTACCATTTTAGATAAACAATTTTGTCTCATTTTTGCATTTTGCTGACCAAATAATTATTTTGGCTATTTAATGAAAACATTGGCTGGTGATTTATTGTTGGTTTTGGCGTGGCTTGTAACAATTAGTAAGGTTTCCTGAGAATGTGATAAAACAGTTTTTTTATGAGCCACCCTGTATATTAATTTATGGAGAGTGAAGCTGCCTCATTTTTTATTCCTTGGAGATTTTAGAGATGTTATATTGGATTAAGTTCTTCTAGTTACTATTTTCACTGTCGTCAGAATCAACCCACCTTGCTAACGGAGCAATCTCGAGATATTTATTTTGAAATTTCATCATCTTTTCATGCCATCATTGGGGTTGACGAGATGACAGATACAGTATATGTATTGTATTGAATCTTTGTACCAGACTTTATTTGTGAACCTGTTACAATCCACATTTAAATCCACATTTTCAAACGTTCATAAAAAATTACTTTTCATAATCATTAAAAGTGATTTAAATATAATTATGTATTTGTTATTTGTTGATTATAAATCATTTTAAAGTCATGTAATAATGTTAAACGCAATACATTACTTTGGCATGATGATAATCTAAATACTGTTTAGAAATTTATTACCAACATTATTTAAACATTTCAATGGTATTGAGTTAATAGTGCATTAACAAATATCAAATATAATAATTCACTGTTACATCATAGTGTTCGGCCCACAACCAAAGAAATAACTAATAATTTTTTGACAAATCTTAGGTGAACTAAGGTGTGAAGTACAGATATGGTAATACAACCATGCCCAGAATGCTCCTCACACAAAAAGTTAGAGTAATCTACAGTTTGAAATAGTATTATCGACAATACTGAATAATTGAATATAAACTTAAGTTTTTTATTGCCAAATTTGCCATCATGAAGAAAAATGTAGATAAATGTGTTCAATGTTATAGTTAGCCAGCTCTCTTATTTAAATGAATAGTGTAAATATTGGTTTGAACCGGTAGGATATTGAAATTGATAGATGTGATGAATTGATTTAATCAAAGTTCTGAGAAAGAGAGAACGATGGATCATAGTCAGTTAGCAACCCATGTATTTCAATTCAGGCGACACCAGTAAGTGTATTGTGTACCTTCAATAAATCTTGTTTGCAATGATTGTCTGTTACTCTGATGTGCTTCCGAGCTTGGTTGGTTGGCCCTCTGTTGTGCAGATTCTCATCATGAACCAGTTGGTAATTGTTACGTGCTTACATTTTTTTAAATGTCTAACACTAAAAGGTAAAATAGATATCTATCACAGGCTTATCTCCAAGATATATGAAAATATAAGTACACAAAAAATAGGAAAATAGCATATGAAACCAGATAGATTTACTTTTATGTTGTGTTTCTTTTTTTATTATTGAAAGAGAAAAGAATCATTTTAGACTCAAGTTAGCTCCCTGATCAATAATTTGAGTTTTGTACTTGAAATTTACATGTTAATTACAGGATGTCAACATAACTGTCAATTATAGTAATTTTGAAGAGTGATCGATCCTTGTAAGAAATGATGTCCATGCATCTTTCATGTAGGAGAAATTCATTCAGGTTTTAAATTTACTGTGGCATATGTCTGATTCTATAGAGTCAACTAATTTGTCCATTATTATCATACTACAGAATACGTCAAGGATATTAAAGACCATAATGATAAAAATTAAAAACTTAGCTCATGAAAAAAAGAAGAAATATCTGAAGGTGATATCCAAATTTTTTGCCTATTATTTTGTTTTATGTATTTCTTATAGAGGAGACTGACAAGTGTTATTTGAGCAAGTTGCGTATTAGATATTACAATTTTAATTGGTTGAATAGAAAGGCAGGCATAGGTTCAAATATATTTTCTATCTCCTAAGACTGACAAGTAAAATCTCTTGTAAAACCCAAATATTACCTGTACGTGCTTGATGGTGTAAGAGTATTATATATTAATGGATAGTATTTTTATAGACACAAGCTCATCAAGTCTCCGCAGGATGTTTCCCTCCTCCCACTTATTATTTACTCTCAGGGGCTGTGATGTCATAATGATGTCACAAGTACCGTAAATGTGTGTTTTGTGAGGATTTAGTGTCGGCTGTGCATGATGTTTCAGTCGTTTTTGAAGCTGTCTTTCTTGACGTGACATGGATGGATATTAAGTCTTGTAAATGTGTTTTAATACATTCATTGTTTATCCAGGGGTGCATCCAAACTATTTTCTAATGATGGAATTGTGTGTTCAAATCCCAGCTCAACCTAGCATCCTTTATCAAGGTATCAGTTGACATTTGCCACTCCTTCCAGGACTGCGGTGTTGAATGGTTACCTACATGCAAAAGCCAATGAGTACTTAGAAATAAAGTTTAGAAACCTCTTGTTTAAAATGTTTCTCAGGGAGTGGAGAAAGTGCATACATTGTATGCTGACAAGCCAGAATCAGATAATTAGGGTAATAATATATCTGCATATATCTTACACACATTTTTCTGATGTAACAAGCTCTATATGAAAGTGGAATATTTTCATTGTTAGTATTGTTAACACAAATCACAGAAATAAAAATGCCAGCACAAAACATTATGACTTCAGGAGAGCATTATATTGGGCTATCATTTCAAGACATACCACCATACTCCATAAATTTACCAAGAATGTATCCTTAGATAAAACTACAAATATCAACAGAACACAAAACTCTCCTATCAACTGTCAATAGTACAACCATGCATGGATTCTGTGAAGGTTGATAAATCCTTGATGATATTTCATAAAAGGTAGAATAATTCAGTTAGCCATTTGGCAAATCAATGATTCATTCACATTTTCAGAATAGATCTAATTAGGAGTGTGCATTCATTCATTCATTCATGAAGGGTCATTATATTAAGTGTTTAACCATGATTGATTGGTTATACACTAAATATAACTGGAAATTATACACTAAATATAATGACCTTTCAGCACAAATATTTGAATTAAAATTATGAGAACCCAAGAAAAAAAATCCCCAAAGTATGCTATTGCAGAATGTTTGAATGTGGCATGGACTCTGAGGATACACCATGTAACTGCACAAGTTTCAATCATAGAGGGCAGTGTTGAAATTTAGCTGAAAGATACTTGAAGTTAATCACATTCATCATGATGCTGTGTATTGGTCTGTCTCCATTCATCTCATTTTCCAGGAAGAAAATTTTCTAAAGGTGTTATAATTGTTATGATATCTTTTACATGTTGTTTGTTTCTTTTGTTTTCATTTTATATTACAGATGTGGATAAAATACAGAAGGACAAATTGAAGTGTGAAATGAATCAATTGTACTGGAAACCCGGGGGGGCCACTTACATTGACGAGTGGATACCATGCGCGACCAAAAAAACACGTAAAAAGGATGTCTTTTTCACGATAGGGCACGTTACGTACGTAACGTAATAAGGGTGTCAAAAACACTAAAATAATGAAAAAAGGGTATCTATTTCGCTAGGAAAGCTACGTGTTTAGGGTCAAATTTGCGAAGGTATAAAAATCAAGACTAAAAAAGGATGCATTTTTTGCCCCAGGAGTCAACATTACGTGTTTAGAGTATAATTTGCGCGAGATGGGATCATGGGTTGTACTAAACCCAATTATGTACTGTATAGGTAAAGGTAAAACCGACGACCGACGTCCGTGACATAACATTGAAATATCGCTGTACTTGTTTAGGGGTTCATTTCAGGGAATACTTGCCAATAGTATCGTTTTGTTTCCAATACTTGTTAAGGGTAGGGTTTCACACGCCTATACTTGTTAAGGGGTGCATTTTCAGAATATGGAAAATACGTGTTTAGGGTGCTTTTTCAGACCTCATGGTCGCGCATGGTATCCACTCGTGAATGGAAGTGGCCCCCCCCCCCCCCCCGGGACTGGAAATTAAATAAATCCTATCAATCAATCAATTTGTTTTACTATGCATTCATTTTCACTCTTATCAACCCCCTCCGAAATAAGAGATATTATGCCAACTACATTTTAATCTTTTCTTCCTCTCTTCTGTTTTACACCCCAAAATGCTTTTTTTTAATTTAAATATTTCATCATTGCAAATAAAAAGGGTTTGCTCTGATGTAAAATAAAAATAATTTTTTATGTATTTTTGGTCTTTTTATTTTCTTCTTCAACAAGGAGATTATATATTTTTTAATGCTGATATCATCATTTCAATAACATACTTTTTAATGCTCTGGTTTGGTGTCATTTTACTTTTTTTTTTCACCAGTTTTAATTCATAATCTTTGAATTTCTTTCCTCACCCCATCCAGGAGTACATGTGCATCATGTCATTGTGGTAGAGAAGATCATGACATCATCCATGATAATCTTGTAACTGTTTTTGAGAGATTAAATCTTCCAATCGAGGACCATGCCCAGCTACAAAGGACAAAAGAGAAGGCCCTTGCTCTGGGCTACTCATGGGTCCCGCAAGGTCTATCTGTTACTAAAGTAAGTAGCCATCTTCTCCCTCTTCACCCCCCTCCTCCTATTGTTGCCTGGTTTTCAGGAGGATATTAGGTTTCCCATGCACGGTTATTTACAGTTCCTGTGTAGCTGGCATGAGGGCATAACCCATTCGTGCACTACGCAAACTGTACAGAGCATGTGATAGAACGTCCTTTTGCCTAATCAATAGGAACGGGTAATGATGTTTGTTGTAAATCCTAACGCCCTTCTGACCAGCCAGGTGATGATTTTCTTATTTCTCATCCCTCTGTCTCCTTACCTTTTCCTTTCCACTTCTTCCGCAAACTCTTTGCCATTGCTACCCCCAATTTCTTGATCTCTTCTAACTTTCATTCACTCTTTACATTACCTTTTAATGCGAAACACAAATCCACATTGTATCTTTCAGTCATTATTATTATTTTTTTTTTTTTGGGGGGGGGGGGTAAACACCCACTTTTACAAGGAGTTAGATAATAAATGGGATATGGTGCAATGCCAATGGATTTTGGTTTCATCTACCAGCACAATTCTTCATAAAATTATGTTATCAAAAGAACATATTCATGATTTGTCTGGTTTTATTTTGTTTATTCAACTGTAGATTGAGGAATTTATGAACTCATTACCCAATAATCAAATTCCAAGACTACATACCCCAGGTGAGAAATACCGCGATCGGCAGCTGATAATACAGATACCTAAACAAGATGTCTCGGAGGAGTTCTGTCACTTCCTGGGCGATGCTGCAACCAATGAAAGCTACACTCAATTCCTAGAACTACGAGACGAGACGGCGTTTGGGGTCGGCAGAGTTAAAGACTATTTACCTCAAGATATGGTGAGTCAGATTTCTAAGGTAATATCGATATTTAGATTTATAACACCAACTATCATCAATTAGATGTTGTTAACCATTTAAAATTGCTTTGTCATGAAATCCAGGAATTTCTTGCTGATCATGAAAAGAAAAAGTTTAATGAATAAAGGTTCTGTTTATGTAAAACTTGCTGTATAAAATTGTGCAAGACCAGAAAGGCATAAAAAAGGGTAGTTTTTCACATCAAGTTTATCATATCTTTTCTCACAAAGTGGTCTGGAATTGGGTGCGACTATAATAACTCCTGGAGGGAATTTCAGTAGGATAATGATTTCTAACAAGTTCTCAAAGGTGATAAACTTACTTTGATATTGTCTTAGAAGCACTGTTATTCTGGTAACTGTTGGATACAACATAATTCTTACAACTACCAGAAGATATATATCATTAGTTTTTAAAATGGTATTTCTTTGATTACTTGTAACTTTCTAGATTCTAATGTCAAATTCCTTTCTTTTCAGGAATGTTTTAAATGTGGAGGAGAGATCGAAGCCGGTGAAATTGGTATCTTTGTAGATAAGATGGAAGAAGAAGGTTCATGTTGGCATCCATTCTGTTTCACTTGTAATACATGTGAAGAACTGCTCGTTGATACTGGATACTTCTTTAGGGATGGACAGATCCACTGTGAACGGCACTACGCAGAACTCATAATGCCCCGCTGTAACTCATGTGATGAGGTAAGTTCACACGACCACTTGTAGCGGTGTGAAGAGCTTCGAAAAGTGCAGAAAATAGTGGTGGTGGTGATAGTGGTGTTGATGATGATGATGATGATAATGAATAAGATGGTGATCATGATGTTGGTGCTGGTGACGGTGAGGAAGATAATGATGATGATGATGATGATGATGTTGATGATGATTATGATGATGATAATGACGAGGGAGGAGGAGGATGACAAGAACGATGGAAGCTACGTTTGTGGTAATGATGGGGTAATGGTGATGAGTTGTACGAGGAGATGGAGGATTATGAGTTAGTCACCCAGGCAAACTGGATGCTACTGAATCAGTAAAGTTCATGTAGATGATTGGCTATTCTGCAATGCTGCCCTCTATAATCAGCAAAGTCCAACTTCTAGAAGTTTGGCTGAACAAACATGAGAGAGCTGAGGTCTCATCACTTCAAAGAAAATAAGAAAAGAAATAAAGGTTTCATGAACTATTAACTAAGCGTTAACCTTTCCAGGTCAAACTAGCGAGAATCTTTGCACTTTCTCATATTATTTGTTGTTTACACTTTCTCCCAGTCTCCTGGGAACCCCAACGTGTCATCTGCTATAAGTATGTTGTTGTTGAATCTGTTAATTAGAGCGTTGAGTCTCGATGGTATGATGATGATGAGTGCAGAGGTGTTTAGGGAGGAACCAATCACGCCATCTCGACGATGTGGTCTTCTAAATCGATATATTCCCCCGCTCTCTGACATTTCTTCATTTTCATCATATTACAAATTGTCTGGAGTTCCCTCACCTCGACACTGATTTTATAAATACATTAATGAGAAGTTTTAGCTGGATCTTGTTTTTACCCATCGAATTTGAGCATAATATTTTCATGGTCAGTTCCACATTGTGGGGGAGGGGTCAACTTAATGAGGGTTACATATAAAACAAAACTAAACGCTGAATGTCAACCACTCTACTATATATATTTTTCTCAATCCGGTAATTCTGTGTGAAAGTAATGTTACAAGAATCAAAATGATTCATGAATTAAATGAGTTGATTGCTCTCTTGACAGAAACAGGTTTTAATGCCTTTCTACCCAAAGCTATAGAGGTATGGTATAGTAAATGGCGAAACCTGCTCCTGAGGTTGATATAAACAGTGCAATAGTAATAATAACCATCGCATCACCACCATAGATCAATTAGCCTGTTTGTTTAGGAGGCCAAACATTTAGATGTTAATTAGTATTCAGTCTGTTGATGGGGATATGATGATGTCGGAATGGGAACCTTTGTGGGCTAGAGCTTCTAATTGCTACCACCCACACAACCCTATACTGCAGCAGTAAACAACCCGCTCCCCCTCTCTCTCTCTTTATTAAAAACCCCTCAAATTGATGAATGAAAATAATTGTAAACAAGTGAACCTTTTAGAGCCCTTTCAAAATTTCGAAAACACCCATTCTCACTAAAAAATACTTTAAGCCACTCTAATTTCACTATATTTTCCAAAAAATAATTTGAGTGTAGTCATTATTAGCCATTCTTTAGATGTAATTAAATGTATTTCTCCTCTACTATTACTTTTTGCTATTGATGAATTGGTCATCTACTGAAGATGTTGAAATAGCTTTTCATTTACGCAAATTTCCTAAAGATAGAAAATGAGTCATGTTTGTTATTGTTCCATTTTTTTGGTGGTAAAATCATTTACCAATTTTGAGTACATTGATACAGAGAATCTAGGAATGATTTTTAATCCTGTCTATCTGGCACCGTAATCAGTAGACAAGTTTAGCCAGGGTATTATAGGAGCGACTTGAGAACCTAGAGTGGTGGATATGTGCCCTGAACAATTACCCTTTACATTTTCTTTTTAGGATGTTGAATTCCAAAGCAATTAACATAATCAATGTCATGTGTAATCATTAGGTTTGATCAGTTACTTAATTATTTTGCCTATAACATTGATTATAAAGAATTTTAGCGATCATTTATTTTCATTATTATTATTTTATTGTTAATTTATTTCATGTACTTCATGCTAAATCTGCACATTTCACAACTTATTATAAATCATTTAGACCTATTTATGTTTCATCTGATAATGTAAATTGATCCACTTGAAACATGGCTTCCCTATCCTCCTAAGTAGAGACCCTTCCCATTATCCATCATTTCTTGAAGATACCTGTCATCACTCATAAATAGGGATATTACTTGATAGTGTGGACAAGATATATACAGTCCCACAGGGAAGGTTTGGTGTCTTGTCTATTCCAAGCCGTCATCTCTTACTTAGGAACATCTCTATCATCCATAAATAGCATCAGTCAAAATGTCACTGGAGAATGATACGTCAGTAATGGCCAAATACATGTAGTAAGATAATAAATGGGTCAATTATGTTATATTTTGGAATTTCATTGCCCATTAGTAATTGAAGTATGCAGAAAGTATTTATTTATTTATTCATTTCATGTCCATTTTGAATGTACGTGTAAATCAACAAACAATTCAGAATATTCAAAATAGAAATAATATAGATCAAGATTAGATATAAATATGTAAAAATATGGATAGATAAATGAATAAATTATAAGTAATGCGAAGTTCGAAATGTGATTGGCTAGCATTCCACCGTGTGCTCGTCAACAGTAGTATTTATTTGGTCTTATTATCATTGGACCAACCATCAATTTGTCTAATACTTTATTGGTCTATTTACTAGTTGGTCCAATATCAGATCACTTAATTTTAACTTTGTTGACTAATTATTTGCACTATGTCAAATTAAATATGGGTTCATAATCAGTTCATGTAATTATGTGGACTAAATGTTGTTAGACAAGTTGGTATCAAACAATAAGGATTTAGTCTAAATGGGCTAAGATGGCAATTAGACCAAATAGGTATAGACTTGATGTAGATTAACTGGGATTAGCCGATGTGTGATATAATGGAAAGTAGACAAAGATGGTGTAGTCCAAGTGGCAATTTAGCGACCAGACAGCCTCTTCTTGCCTGCTGTTAGAACACATTTTGATTATTTACGTTTGATGACCAACAAGCTTGGTGATATTCATCTCTCTTGTCGTGTCTCCTCACTTGTTATGACCTTGACCCCTATTAGAAAGCTGTGATGTCATGCCTGGTCAAATACTTGGTAAATTGATCTCTAAGGAAGGCAGGGGGCTAATTGGTCATTGGTCGGTCATCTCTTCACCTTACATATTAGGTGGTTTCAAACCGCCTCGATCATAAGAATCCCCGTTAAATTACGAGAACTTTTTTAGGCTAAAAAATACCCATTAATTATTCCTGCATTCACACCGCCCTGAAACATACCCTTCGGGATAAATTCCTGAAGTTAGGAGCATGCGCAGTATGGTCTGATAAGCAGGCAAGGCGCGAGATTCAAAACCACTAGCTCAGCAGCCACCCACAGCGCCTGCGCCCAACTACACGCTGGGCTAAAAGTTCCCGTAAATTGCTTTCACATTGCCAAAATACCCGCGACCTTGGAAAATCCCTGCGAAAGTTCTCGTAATTTTGCCAAGTACCTACTATTTAGTGGGTATTTTATTTCGGGGATATTACGCGTAATTTGCTTTCACATTGCCATTATTACCTGGTATTTTCTGATCGGGTAAATTTCCCGATCAGAAAATACCTGGAACTGACGAACTTCGAGGCGGTCTAAAACCACCTATTGTAGTCCCTCCCTTCACAAACTGGTAGATAGGTTAACTGCTGAAATTGAAAAGTGTATATCCATGTAACTTCTGAATGTTTATACTATGATTTCGCATACTAAAAGGAAGGGGAATAATTTACCCCTATTGAAATATCAAATGGGTTCTCAAGTTTCTGGTATTTACAACAAAGAAGAGTTCTCCATCGAGATGTTTAGATAGTATACTTTTGGTTATACTTGCTTGAACCTCTAAATCATTTAATCCTGTTTTATTTTCTTATTGTCTGGGTCTTCATTTGATTGTCTTTGGGGGTAATCTAATTTTTGGATGAAGTAATTGCTGTATAACTGGTGTCTTATTTAAAAAATCAAGTTACTCACAATGACTCATAAGGGATGATGTACGTGCATCACCCCCGTCCCCCCTCTCTCTCTCTTCATTCCCCCTCCTTCCTCTATCTTTCATTCTCTTTCCTTCTCCATCTCTCCTTCTCATCTGTCATCTTCTACCTGTTATTTTGGTCTTGTTTCTTTTTCTTTTTACATCCAGCACCTCTCCCCTTATCTCTCTTTCTATCCATCTGTTCTTTCTTTCTCCCCTCCTTCCACCCCTGTTCTACCATCCCTCTTTAGATACGCCCCGCCACTTCTTCATTCCTCCTCTTCCTTCCCTCTCAACTCCATGTTCATTCTTCTTTCCCTTTCTTTTACCCCCAGACTTAAGGATACCATACATGTATCACATTCTCTCATTGTTATAAGCCTAAAGCCAATCTTCTCATGTAGTGCACTTATTAGCAAATCAAACCTGATTAACTCGAGATAGAACAGACTTATTCTAGGCGAGCCGCTGCTCTCAACCAGGCCTTTGAACTAGAGCACCTCGATGTGTGAGGCAACCAACTTTGCACACCACCCCCAAAAATCGTTTCTTCTGCTATCATAATCATTATAGTCTCATCATTACAACACTATCCCAATCTCATGCTTGTGTACTACGCTGCGTGTAGGAGTAGAAACTGACAGGATTAAGCATGAATCCACAACCATTGGTATTGGTTTCAATTATCCATTATCAAAACCAATCATTTGAACGGATCCCAACATTCATGATGCATAGTAACAGAGTCTAGAAAGCAGGACTATGGGACCTTGCACTTCCCTCCTCTCAAGCAAAAGGTCCCTGTTTTGCACCCGACACCAAAGGGTATGCGATGGTATCCAATCCCCCTAACCACCACTGCAAGATAAATCACTCTCAATACTCCCACGTGTGTTAAAGGATACTCTAAGGAGTGTGTGATAGGAGAGTCATCCCTCTTTTACACCTGCTAAAAAACAAAAGAAAAGAAGAGAGAGTTGTGGTGTGCAAAGAATCTGATGATAAAGTCTTCCCTTGGAGGTAGTGATAGGACAGGAAACCAGGAAAGACCGGTGTCCCTATCTATCTACCAACCATCTCTCCTTCACGTCCTACCATCCATCCATAGACAGTGGAAAGTTCAGAAAACGCCTCAATATCCTCTTTCCTGAATACCAGCCAAGTTTGTGAGTTGTCTTTGCTGGGCATTCCTACTTTCCTTGGACTAATTTATTGGGTCATATTCAGACCACAGGGATCAACACCAGACTCTTGTTATTTCTGGTGAGTGCAATCTTAGCAAATCATTTTACTTGCTTACATCTCGCTATCATTGGCTACAAAACTTTCTGTATATTTGTATTATTATAATATTATATCATTTATACTATTATTATCATATCTTGTTTGTTTCAACGCTTTGAACTCATTAATTTTACTACCCGAATCTTATCTGCCTTGTCCGTCGAGGATTAACGTAGCTCCAAGGGTGCAATTGATCTAATTGATAACTAGTTAATGTCTTGTTCTTAAGAAATTACAACCACTTCATTAATAATCGACTATGCAGTTTCATTTGATTGGGATGTAGGTGCAACCTGTATTATTTGAGATAAATAACCCTAACACATATAAGGCCTATCTCAATACTCACTTTCTACTGTTGTGATATCATGCATACTTGGTCAACAAAGTATGTCCATGTTGATTTTATTTTCTGTATGATACGAGCATACCTGCTAGGTAATATTGGTATTTGTCTGACTACACTAATGTGTTGTTGAATTGTGAGACAAATCACCCATTAACATCTCATGGTGTGAATACTCTATACAGCCCAGCATGATGGTAATGAATATTAGCCACATTGATTTTGACTCCATCGGTCCTCACCACATATATAGGCACTCCCCCCTTCTCCTCAGACCTCATTCCCATACTATACTGAATTGAGGTACATTATCATTGGACTGAACTGAACATACCAAACATTCTTGTAAATCTATGGCATGAATGTTTGTGATGTGTACAGTAATTTGTGTATCTGAGAGTTTTTCTTTCTTTCCCCCTTTAACCCATCTAAAGGGCATGAATTCATGTAAATCTCCCATGCAGTAGCAGACATTTGTTTCTATAGCTGAGACAGGGGTGCTATATTAAACAATTCCAGGCGAACAAATTTCCAGCGTTACCCTGGTGTTGTTACTTTGTATATTGCTATGTGTATGATAAAGTTGTGTAATAATAGCCACACTCCCTCCATCCCATCACACTCAATCCACCACTTTAGAGAAAAATTTAAACCTTCACTTTATTCCATTACCCTCATTGATTATAAGAATATTAATGTAGAGTAATACAGTGCCCCTCTTTTCCCTGTGTATGTCAGTCCAACCATGGATAAACCATGGAATAGACAACTACATGTAGATCCCATTGCCTAACTGTGTCTCAATATAGAGGTGTTGACCTTTATAATAGATTCTGCGTGATCTTATACCAGACACCAAAGGTAATTACAATCCTCTAGATTAAACACATGCCTGGCTCATCTTTTCCAGTTAATTAACTACAACAATTAGAGTGTTGAGAATTGCTTTAGGAGCACTTAGCCCACTTCAGCAACTTAAAGGGGAAGTTCACTCTGACAAAAAGTTTATTGCAGAAATATCAGAAAAATAGCAAGATATATCACAGAAGGTTTGAGAAAAATCCATTAAAGAATAAAAAGTTATTAGAATTTCAATTATTTGATTTGTGATGTCATATTTGAGCAGCTTTCCTACATATCGTATGGCAAAAAATCAATGAAATTTCATTTTTCCAAGAAAATCATAAATGGTTTTACTGTACCTTCAGTATATCAATAGCCAAATCATTTCACTCCCATTTCTAAAAAGAAAACAAAAATTAGTCATCACAAGCCATAAAATAATTAAATTTATGCATTTTATATTACGTAACATATGGGGCAGCTGCTCGTTTATGACATCACAAATCCCAAACTTAAAATCCTAATAACTTTCTTAATCTGCAATGGATTTTCCTCGAACCTTCACCAATATTTTTTATTATTTTTTCTGCTATTTTTACAACAAAATTTTCTTCAGGGTGAACTTCCCCTTTAACAAAATAGACGGCCTCTTGGGGAACTTACAGTTTCCATTTCACTATAAAAAAAAACATTTTTTTTTTTTCCATCTAGTTGGCTTTTATTGATTTGAATTCAATTCGAACTGATTTATTTAAAGATTAAACATCCTTATTGATCGAGGTGTTGCCCTATTAAATGGGTATTGCCTACCAGTGGTATTTATTATATGACAGGTGTGAATGATAATGAGCCATTGTGGTCTGATTTATGATAGAGGATGGCTGGGATACAATAGTTGATGGTAGCACTATGATATGTGGAGTCTGTAGGCCTACATGCATCTTTGCTGATGTGATGGTGAAACTAGACCTGTAAAGGTGACCTTAAAGAATTAGAAGATGACCCATCTCACGTAGCACATCCCCATGTAGCTTGAAGTTATATCAATCAGAATAGCAGACAGTGGCCCGTATTCTGAAGTCAGGTTTAACTTAGACCATGGTCTAACTCTGTGCTAAAATTATGGGAAGCCAAAAGTGTCAAAATTTTTATTAGGTTATATGTTTCTTATGTTTACTGTGCTCTTTCCTGATTCATCGATGGTGAAGACAATCATCTATTTATACTTCCTAGACAATTATGAAAGATTTGAGTGCCAAATGAGGTGAAATATTGTATCTCTACTGTTAGTGATTTATGTAACAATTGGCTATCCATACTTATACCACAACTTTAAACCTGAGTGTAAGTTAAACCTGACTTCAGAATGCGGGCCAGTGTGTTTGAGAAATACCCTATTTACATCAATAACTGGGATATACTCATTTGATTTGCTAGTTCATTACGATTAACTTGCACGCCGAATAAAAGTACACAATTTTTCCTGCGCGCGCGCAGCATCTCCCTACGCACGCACTATCCCAAGATCATCACGCAAATAGGCGTCCATTTCCTCTTTTACTTTCGCCTGCCGCCGTGATCAGACGTTAGCTAAGTACACTCCCACTTTACTATAAAAAGTGTTCGTTGTTTACATATTTATCTATGTATTTACAGCCTATTTCAATCCTTTGCCTTTCGGCTTTAGATTGATTTCATTTATATCATAGTGCATGGAGCATTCGTGTTATTATTCACGTTTTTCTTTAAATAAACTTGTGAGTTCCGAACGTCAGTTTTGTTTTCTCACAGACGGGTTGCTTCCGCTTCCCTTACCCGTAGCTCCGCGCACTATTCCTGCGTGCCGCAGGCATTGATACGACGCCAAATCTTTTTAATTCTTTATTATTCTTGACTTGCACCTTTGCCTCGTCTTGAATTGAATTGATTTTATTTCCTCCCCACAGCTTAGGCTATGGGACAGATAGGAGCGTCATCCTTGTTTGTTCTCAAACTTGTTTTCAACTTGTTCCTTTGTGAGTTGGTTGATTGTCTCAATCAATCTTTTGTTTTTGTTTGATTAATTGATTGATTGATTAATTGATGAATTAATTAATTGTTAATTAACCAATTGGTTAATTGTTTAATTATTAATTAATTTTAATAATTATTTTTGTATTGAAATTTTTTTTTTGACTTATTGTCTTAAAAAATTTTTCTCTTAAAATTTTTTTGGGAAGCCCCCCTGTTTTCTATTAGCGTCCTTTAAAAAAGTTTTTGCTAATGAGTTTTCGGCTTTCCAGTTTAAGGTAAGTAAGTTTTTACTTCTTCCTTTCAGATCAGCTCCTTTACTTATTTCTTTTAACCCTTGTCAAAAAAAAAAAAAAAAAAAAAAAAAAACTTGTGTTTTTTTTTCTTAGCTGATCCTGCTCTTCGTCCTTGGACTTAGACGTTTCTGTTTTTAATTAATTAACGTCATGTTTACGTGTAATTGATTAAAAAAAAAAAAAAAAAAAAAAAAAATCTTAGTTTTTTTTTCTCACTTCAGCTTCAGCCACCGGCCCTTTTCTTTGAAATTGCCGGCCCTTTTCACCCGCACGGGTGTTTTCATGATATGCACAGGTACTGCTGACGTATGGGTCTCACCCAGCAAGTCGGCAAGCCCCCGTATGTCGCTGGTTGGTCGCTGCAGCCGCTTGGCTGTTTTCTGTCGGTCTTATTGCCGGTGACGGGCATTGAGCGGATTGAGTTTCTCCCGCCAGCCCGCACTCCGGGGAGCCGTCAGCGAGTTCACCTGCATGGGTATCCCCCATTAATATGCAGGTACTCCCGAATTCGCCCTCTACGTCAAGCCTCACAGTTTGACCGGGCATCGCTTTCGGCAACGGCTCTTTCAGCGGTAACTCTCTCCATTCTACCCCCTAGGCGGGCCTGTAGATTGGAGGTAAGATTTTCTAACATACCGCATGCCTTCCTTCTCTCATGAGAATGTTTGGCTGTTTTTGAGAGGGCAACCTATCACGCCCGCGGACCGTCCGTCCAGGCGACGGGACCGTCAGCTTTTGGCCTGAACCTCACTTTCTATACGAAAGTAAGGGTGCCCTGTCTTTACTTTTAACTCCTTCTCTTCCTTGTAAGGTTAGAGTCGGGGCTAGTACAGACACCCGTCCTCCAGCGATCGCCGCTGTAGTGAGGGCGACTCTGATATTAGCACCATCACCGCTCAGCGGTATGTCTCACTATCTCGTAGCTCTGCCGAGCTTATGAGCATAAATATCGGATCTGAATGTCACGGCGATTAATAGTTCACCTATACTTAATAATCGCTATGCCTTCACCACCCGGTGCATTATGGTTATTTTGTAACCTATTTGTCTCGTATTCGGGCGGCTCGTGCGAGCCCTGCCCGAGCTGCCATCATCGGTCGTCCCCCCGGACCCCGCCGGCAGCACACGCACCGAACGCCCGGAGGGAATCGGCTATTTATATGCCAGATACCCCTCCTGTTGACATTCACAACTTGTTCCCCGAGTCTTTCCCGGTCGGGTAAGCATCATCTCGGTGGAAAGAAACAGCCATATATCTCTTTAGATTGTCGGCTGTGTGCGTGCGTTCAGGCTTGTTTCAAGCCCCAGGTTTTTTCTGTCGGCATTTCTATGCCTACTTCCTGGACGCACCCACCGTGCCGGGTCGGCGAGTTCACACCAAACTGTCCGCCACCAGGCCATCGGTCGAGCTCAAACAGTCTATCCGATAGACTGCCCTCTATGTGGGTCAAGCTTGCGGGCGTCTCCGCCGCTTCCTCGTGTGGAGTGGGCTACGGTTGATGCATTTACCGTGCCCGTGTGTCGAGTTGTCTTCTTTTTAGAAGCTTTTTCAATCGGCACACTTGAGTCGCCTCGCAGGCTGCTTTCATCCTCCTTCCATGCTATGTATGTGACCGAGGATGATGTAATCGTGGTGGATATACATTTATGTATAAAATGTATACGTGTGTGTATGCATACTTATGCCTGTCTAACCACGATCACCACGACCCGCTTTCTCTCGGGCCGACTGTGGATGAGTCCCTCCATGAAAGTGATTTACTTCACTGGAGTTCTTCTTTTTAGAAGCATAGATTCTCATCCCCCGCTGCTTAGGGCGTCATTTTTGCCGCCCCCCGCAGTTTCTCGGAACTCCTTATCTTACCGATATCGGACTGTTCCATGCTGTTGCAACCGGCGCCGGCGGTGCTTGCCCTTGCGATCACCAGAGAAACCAGGCCTTGTGGCTGTTTTCGTAAACAACTGGTTCTCATCGCAGACTGAGGGAAATATTGGTGATTATTTTCCTCAAGTCGCCTTTCTCCTCCGCTTGTTTCGTCAAGCGAGGACTTAGACACTCTTAGCCAGTTTCCGTCCCTAACCTTGATAGGACAGGGCCGTTGTTACCTCACTCGATTCCGTCGGGAACGTAACTGTTGAGGTATCATGTCTGGCGTTGTCTGTTGGTTCAGAACATCTTGACCGACATCTCTTGATCATCATTTACACGTAAGATCATGACAGAGACATTGTTCGCCAGCTCATCTCTGGCGTACGCTTGCTGCGACTAGGGATTACTCCGCTCAGCGGACATCCATCGTAGCCTAGTCTTACGGACCCTCTCGGCGATGGTAGCTTCAGCCAAACCACCGCCCACCTCTCCCGCCGCGGGCACTGCACCCTTGGGCGGGTGTTTTATTTAGTACGGGACAAAAGGGATCCGCTGTCTATCACACTTATTATGTCGTGATGCGTGCCGCGTTTTTCTCCGACACGCCCGTTTGAGCTGCTTTGACCAGACTGTTCTATTCTACATAGACAGCAGGTCCGTGGCATTTTCTTATTAACAGAATGGCACTCAGTCGCTTTTCTCGACACATTGACTGCCTTACGAGTGGTTTACTTCAACCTTACTCTCTGTCGTTCCATGTCCTTTTCGGACCGCTGGAAACGTCCTGCCACAGCTCTCTATCAGAATTCTGCAGATGTTCTGCCCTCACGCATTTGAGACAGATATCGAATTCTGGGCGCCTTCTCCCACGCGGGGGCTTCTGAGATATCTCGCATTCCTTACGTTTGCCTGGTTGCGGCTTGGCTTAAATTATTAAGCCGGTGACTTGACCGTGGCTTTTATTAGCCCCGCTGTCGCCTTCTCAGATTGATTGATGGATCACTTACTGAACCGTACAAGTTTCAGTCTTCCGATCACGATTCTTGTCGAAATTTTCAACAAAATCGGATCGTTTTTTGATCATCGGCAATTATCATCCCTCCGGTTACGGATGATTAATACCTTCAATCCGAATCTTACAACCTCTTAAGTTTTTCTCAAACGTTGAGCTTGTATGGCTTAGTCCGTCATGGCACCTGTCGGTCGTTCTTGACGCTTGACTAACTCCCTCTTGGGTCGGTTTTCAGGGTATCTTTTGTCTGTCTATCAGTCGAGATCCCTCCTGTATCTGTTTATATATAACCATTTACAGTACAAAGCTTTGCATACTTATGCATTGCTCCCGGACCGTTGCCGGGATTGGCTTAGATTAGGTGTTACTTCTAACCCTCGTCTTTGTTTGCCATTCTTCAGACAATTCCCAACTCTGTGCAGTTGGTTGTTTTGTCGCGCGAGCCGTTTGTGGCAGCTTCTCGAGACATCTTTTCACGCTGGATTGTTGAAACGATCAAGTCAGTTGGTGATGATGTTCTCCTTCTGACACTAGGCCGAGGGCCCATGATATTATAGTATCATTCTTCTTGGGCTCTTTCTATGGAATCGTCGTATACGACATCTTGAGGACCGCCTTTTTGGCGCTCTTCTAATTCCTTGTTCTTAAGGACCTTTCTTGACATGAGGCCTTATTTACCTCCTCTGTCCTTAAGGCAGCGGCCTTTCGTGTCTTCATCTCCCTATTTTTGTACGCACTTTCTTAGTCTAGACATGCCTCCCTTCACGTTGAATCCGTGTTGGTCTAGCAAATCAAATGAGTATATCCCAGTTATTGATGTAAATTATGAAATACTTACCATGATTTTCTTATTTACGAGATAACTGGATATACTCATTTGAACCCTCCCACCGACCCCTCGCCTTGCGTGGCAACATGTCTTGCGTTCAGGCTCATGAGAGGAAATGGACGCCTTTTTGCGTGATGATCTTGGGATAGTGCGTGTGTAGGGAGATGCTGCGCGCGCGCAGGAAAAATTGTGTACTTTTATTCGGCGTGCAAGTTAATCGTAATGAACTAGCAAATCAAATGAGTATATCCAGTTATCTCGTAAATAAGAAAATCATGGTAAGTATTTTCATAATTGGTACTAGGGAAGTGAGGGTTACTCTCCCTGATGATACTACTACAATACTGACATTGCAAACTTTTGTCATACCCCTTTCAGTAATTTGCTGGTCTGCACTTGGTTCGTGCCATAATAAAATTAGTCTGCAGTATTATATCGCTGCTGTGAGAAGCACCAGGCGTGGGCTTGGTTCGAACCAGGCACTGACAAGAGAATTACTGAAAGGGGATTGTTCTTAATGAGGGGGTGTCTTGGTTTAGTGATTAATGATAATAATGATAATAACGCTGTTCTTGTATAGAGCATATCTCATTATGTTATAACATCCCTATGTGCACCCAAATGACTTGGATATTATTACCCTGGCTTTAGACTCTCGTTTTTTAATCTGAAGGATGTGGGTTCGATCCCAAGCCATGGCGTGTTTTCCTTCAGCAAGAAATTTACCCACATTGTGCTGCACTCAACTCCGGTGAGGTAAATGGGTACCTGCATTGAGTAATTCCTCAAAAAGCTGTGAGCACCGGAAGAGGTAGTCTAGCTTAGCCGGGGTATAAGAGCGCCTTGAGAACCTAACAAGGTGGATACGTGCGTTATATAAATCCTATAGTAGGCCTATATCATTTATTAATCTGGGCCTTCAATTACCATGATAGTTGGCTTCCTTTCAAACTGGTAATGCTGTGAAGGTGATATGGCATTTGTTCCTGCAACAGCCATAAGGTTAGAGTTCGTAGGATTTTAATAGAATGTTTGGTTGAGAATAATGTAAAGATAATGATTAGCAAGGGTTTATTTGTGGGACGTTGTGGGCCAGTGGATTAGTCTCCGGACTTTGAAACAGAGGGTCGTGGGTTCGAATCCCAGCCATGGCGTAATTTCCTTCTGCAAGAAATTTATCCACATTGTGCTGCACTCAACCCAGGTGAGGTGAATGGGTACCTGGCAGGAATTTGTTCCTTGAAATGCGTGTGCGCTGTAATCTTAGTAATTATGGCTGCCAAGCTACAGCTGGGGTAATAATATCCAAATCCTTTGGAAGCGCATAGAGACATTATTCATAATTGTGATATGCGCTATACAAGAGCTGTATATTATTATTATTATTATTATTATTTAGTTTTGGAAGTCAGGTTTTATCAGAGCAATGCCATGGAACCACTTTGAATTACTAAAGGCAAATTTCAATGTTTGGTTCAGACTATTTTATTGTGACCATGGCTCAAAGGTTGCAATCTATCGCTAAATGCCAATGACCAATCAAGATCATTGTTGAATGCCTAAATTGTTCAAAAAATTTACAAGGAACCAATCAGAGTGGTTCTTTTATATTTGCAATTCATTACAAACCTTTATGCTACTGAGCCCAGAAGTAAACGAATTACTGAAAGGAGAATCAGACTGTACAAAATTGAAATCAGAGAAGATTCAAGTTTTCTTCCCACCAGTGGTGGTCATTGTCGCATGCATCTTGGCATTGCTACCTTGGCATTGTTACATGAACATGCAATGTTTGTATAACATCATAACAAAGCTTTTGTGACAGTGTCTAGCTTCCTTGCCGTTCATGTGTCAATGAATGTCAAAGCTACAATATAGAGTTTGAAGAAAACTTAATTCATTATTACTAAGAATTTAGGCCCACATTGAAACATATTGTTATACTGAAGGATGACATTTTTAATGAGTGATGTACGTATGATTAGATTGATTAGATTTTAAAATAAGAATGTTGAATGAGACATAAAGTTATCTTTGCATGAATGAAATAGGCATTTATACGTTGCATAGGATATTCTCAAATTTTGTAGGCTTAGTGACATATACTATAGATGAAATAATTTTAATAGATACAATTGTTGTCCGAGACAGGTAATTGAATCCTACAGTGATGTAGTATTGGCAATTGTACACATTTAGAAAAAAAAAACGACTTATAAAATCAATATAATGATCACTTTAATTGTATTGAAGATTGTTATAGTTTCACATCACACTCTTTAAGTGAAATTGTGTTGAAGCGTTCAGGAAATACTTCCAGTCTATTCTTGTAGACAAAATGATTTAAAGGCCTAATCAGTTTAAATGTCTTATGAAGGAAAAGGAATATTGTGACTTCAATACCCATTATATAATGTAAAGCTGGCTTTATCAGGATTATTGTTAATACTAGATATTTCCTTTCAAAATGAAAATACAGCCAGAAATAGAAACACCTGAAGTATCTCCAATATAGGCCAACTAGCCAGATGATCTAAGAAAATAGGCTAAGGACGGTGTTATGACGGAATGGGGGTATTCGTTTTCCGAGCAGGAGCTTTAATGTAGAATCTGATCTATTTCTGGAAGGTGTTCGAACCCAAACAAATGGAAATAGATATAGGTCTTCGCCATGTGGATGTAACCTTCAGAATAGTTCTTTTGCTAAGTAGCCTGGATGTAAGATAGATCGCACCAATAGTGTAAGACACTTCCAAAGTACAGGTGCACTTTACTCCGTACTCGGCAGTCACTTTGCTATAACGTGTTGTAAAAAGCATCATCTCGCAGCTTTCGTATATGGCTGCATATATGCACCGGTAGACTAGATTCATGATATGTGTAGGAATGTATGATATCCAGCAATATTAGTTCCACTGGATCTTATAGATTGATCCCTATCGGAGACGGAGCGTTCAAATTGGCAAGACATTGTCTGTGGTGAGAGAGACAAGCTATCGTCTTGAAGGGCAATGAAAATTTGCCTGTGAATGTCATATAGTTCAATCAATAGAGAATAGTCTGCTTTACAATGATGTAAACTGTCTCCATTGCCATTGTTAATGTACAGAGAATTGGCGGTTATTGCTTTTGTTTGGTAATTATTGAAGTGTCATTGCTGTTTAGGGTAAGTCGGAGTCTCATCATTGATCTATTTGGTTCTCTATCATTGATGATTAGTTTTGTATGGTTAACTCACTAATTCATTCATTAATTCATTACTTAATTCATTGAAAATGAAAAAGAATGTTATCATCACAATATACAATGGGCAGTTTTATTCAATATCAATGTAACTAAAAATTCTGATATTATTTAATGATGTGCCTTTAAAAAAAAAATCAAATCCATAATACTGGAAGAGTTGGAAGTCCTTCAGTTTAATGGAAATTGTTGATGTTCTTTTTCCATTATTAACACCAAGAGTATTTTTCACTATACGATACACTTTAATCAATATTTAGAGGTGTTGTGGTTCAGTGGATAAGTCTCCAGACTTTGAACCAAATAATCTGTGGTTCAAAGCCCACCGCAGCACTCACATCCTTTGGCAATGCATTTATCTACATTTGCCACTCTCCACCCAGGTGTAGTAAATGGGTACCCAGTAGGAAGGAATTCCTTGAATGCTCAACCGTCCGATCAGGATAGTCGTGCTAAAGCCAGGGTAATAGTTTGCAGTGCTTAGAAAGATGTGTATAATATTCTTGAAATTCAAAATATGTATGCAAAGCAAGATTAGATTATATTAGATTCTCTATTATTAATAACAGATATAAATTTTAGCTATCCCACCACTAGAAGATTATGCTTGTTTACTTGCCCTAATATTTTTTTTCCAGGCTTTGGTCTTAGAAACTAACTTGACTTGCATCATCAGAGAAAAAATAGTGGCATCATTTTATAGGTTATCATCCTATCCTGTCTGTCAGCTTGCACCATGTGGGCGTGCACGCCTGAATGAAAGAAATAAATATGACTACCATCACATTCTCTACCATGTGAATCACACAACTTCCTAGAAACTTTGCAAAGGTTCAAAGTTTATGACAGTAATATCAAAGAAATAATTCTTGTTTCCTTCCTGTGCTTTGTTACAAGAATTTGAAAAAAAGTCTTTCTCTTTCTGACTCTCTATATCCCTCCACGTCTCCGTTTCTCCCACTCTCTTTCCCTTTCCTACTCTCTCTCTCTCACACATTATATACACTCTCATTTTTATCCCTGCAAGTCCTGTTTTGTTTATTAATCATCAGTCCTCCAATAGAACCAGTTTGCTTGAGAAACCACAACCAGTCATTGATGTTTGTGAGAAGGACTCTTTATTTGTTGCTCTGATTGTCCATAATCGGCATTCACAAATAAGGCAGATGATTGTTGTTCTTTGTCATCAATGAAGAGCATTTGTCTCTCCTTTCATTCATGTGTTATGTGATAACCAAGGAAGGCTGGTCATAGTAGTGTTTGTATCAACTGTGGAGATTTTAACTGCAGGATTTTGGATAGATAATTTGAGTAAGATTCACTTTATATTTTGTTGTATAAATCATCCTGTCTTTTGACTTTAAATTGATTTCTTGCTAAATCTATTAGGATCTTCCCCTGGATGGAGTTATTTTTTTTAAATAAATGAGTAGAAATCTATATTTTCCTATGATTTTAACCTTATTCAAAATGAGGATTCAATCATTGATGTTTCCTCTGTTGCATGACCTATCAAACAATGTTTTATTTTTAATGTTGTCTTTCTTTTTATCCTATGATTACTAATCAAGGCTGGGGGTTTGTTTCTTATATGTTGTTTAATTGGGGTTTTTATGCACATACCATTCAGATGTTAATATTTACACCTATTTTTATCTGCAAAGAGCCCATTAGTTTCTTATAACTCCGTGAACATGATATGATGAATACTTATTTTTTACTTGACCATAGTCCAAGTTATATTTGGCATTATAAAACTCAATGCATCAACCCCTATCATCTTGCCATTACCCAACCCTGTTATATGTCTCTGAAGACCAACTATGTTTGATCATACAGAGTTATAAATAGATAACCCATCTCATATGATGCCTTTCCAGAGGATCAGGTGGCAGGAATAATGGGGTTCTACACAGGCCCTTCAAACCTGTGTGGTGTTCTGTAGCCAGTGTTGGGAACTTTGTCATAAATCTTGGATTAAAAGAGATGTTGAAAGTTGTGGCAGTTGGCCTATTTATATAAAACATATCTATGTTCATTATCAAGTTGGAAAGATGGATATGTTAGACAAAATGATGTAGATAGAAGAAAGACCTCCATGTGATAAGAAAGAAACAGACTGGATATGTTCATACAGATAAACAGACAGATGGACAGACAGAATAGAATACTTATACATTATGGCATTCAGGTTTGTCAGGGAAAAACTTTTGAGATGAATATAGAAAACGGGGGAGAGAGAATAGAAATTGGAAGAGGGGTGAAATGGAGAGTGGCTGTATGGGACAGACAAAGAATAAATGGAAGAAATGTAGTCAGAATGAAGTTAGGGAGAGATTGAATGATGTTAGGGAAAGGGTTGACAATAAAAATGGGTCTAGTAAGGGTGTATTTATGCTTCCATTGCGAGGACAGAATCAGCGTTTTCAAACGTCGATTCAAAACGCCGATTGTAAACGTGGTTCTGGGAGTGCTGTTTATGCTTAACTTTTCAGAGGCGAAAGCACGATCTCCAGCTGGCTTCACATCGTAATTTTTGTTGGGCAGGAAAGCAAGGTCAAATTGGGCTCGCCTTTTTTTCGAAAGTTTTTTTTTCCGAGTGTTGTTATTACGCGACCATGGAGCAATGCGACTGTATTTGCCCGCGGATTTTCATCTCACCTGAAGCATGTATGACGTCATTTAAACAAGTTTACGATCGTGGTTCTGTTTATACTTCCCCAGAAAGCCTGATTCTGGACAAACAACGTTTACAAACGCACCTTTTTGTGAGTTTACGATCGGCGTTTTGAAACGTCGTTTAAATGAAAGTAAGTATGGACGCAACCGTGTTTCGGACTAGTCACGTATGGAAACGCTGATTCTGGCCTGAAAAGTGGAAGCATAAACACAGCCTTACTTAGATAAGATGCAAATGTATTTTGGAGAGTGATCTTTGGATGAAAATTTTAGTGGAGTCTGGATGAATCAGACTAGGGATCACCCTGCCTGTAGACCCAGACAGGTCCTGTGTCTCTCAAGGTCATAGAAGGTCAAACAAGGTCATGTTATTGTGAGTCATAGGTGGAGGTTCTGTTTACAAACAAAGAATGACCTTAGATGACCTCCCAGTGTCAACATCTCCTGTTTCTCAGCTTGAGTGTACTGATGTGATTCTCCCAAACAGTGTAGTAGAAGATGGATAGATGAGATGCATTTCACATGAAAGCCAATAGGTATGCTTAGATTGGGAATGCATCCCAGAGAGTGGAGAAAGTACATAGACCTATGCTTGTGCTCATGCTAACCAGGGACCCGTTTCATGCAAGTTGTTATAATAACAAATATCTAATAAGAGTTAAAAGCTACCGAAATCCTTCTATGTGATTGGCTGATGGTAAATTTGTAATAGACATTTTGTAATTGTTACTTTAACAAATCTTTATGAAATGAGACCCAGATGCTAATGACTAGGGAAAATGTATATAGGGCCTACATAATATTTTTAAAGTGATTTATAGATGGTTCTAATGTTTGAAGCACTTGTTTTAGTCCTCGGCCTAATAGTATCTTACTTGTTGCTTTACATGAGTGGCATGGTCATTTGTCCTTTTGCTTTCCGATGTACTTACTTTGTTTATTCTTCTTTGTATTCAAGTTCTATATTTGAAAGGAAAGGTTTCCTCTTAATGTCTATAACAACAACTAAGTTACTTATTTTACCAGTTACGTGTCTTGCATACAGGATCTCAGACCTAGAGGTCTAAATTCCATATTTTCTTCTACTCTTACTACATTATCAGAAAACCCAAGTGAATTAGTGTCATTTGACAAATTTCCGAGTAATCACTTACTGTTTATTTCATGTAAATCCTGCTTTCCTGAGTATCTTTCATTCTATGGCAATAATCCTTCAATAAATCACACTAGCTGTTGTTTTTCAGTTTATCTTGTGCTGTCATGAAATCTCTTGGAAGATTTGAAAAGAAACATTTGTAAAAGTTTTTAAATAACAACATTGAGTGGAATGAAAAAGACTTCCACTTGTGGGAAACAATATATTTATGCGAATTTAAAAGGATGGTCCGGGCTGGAAGTATTTATAGCTTAATAAATAGAGTAGAATTTACTGAGCAAAATGCCGAGAATTTCATCAAGATCGGATAACAAATAACAAAGTTATTGAATTTTAAAGTTTAGCACTACTTTGTGAAAACAGTCGTCATGAATATTCATTAGGTGGGCTGATGATGTCACATCCCCACTTGTTCTTAGGTTTATTTAAAAAAAATTAGGTTTATTAAAAAAAAATTCTCCAAGAACTAGAAAAATTGGATTGACAACTGATTTAGTGCATTAGATATTTATTGCTGCAACTCGTTTCATTATAAGGGAGACATATTATTCACACAAGTATGAAATAATGAAAAAAATATGATTTTATGTAATAACATAAGAAAACGGAAAGTGGAGATGTGACATCAGACCACCTAATGAATATCCATGACGACTGTTTTCACAAAATATTGCTAAACTTTAAACTCTAATAACTTTATTATTTCTTATCCGATTTTGATGAAATTTTCGGCATTTTGCTCAGTGAATTCTACTCTACGTATAAAAATATAAATATTTTCAACCCGGACCATCCCTTTAATCATTTGAACTAAACAAAGAGAATTGACAAGGATATTGTTTCTATATCCAGGGTACCTCATGATCATTTTACGACTTGGTAAATATTTAACGGAAAACATCACTTTTGGTTTCAGGTTGGGAACTTAACTAGTATTTTGCGAGCATATAGCATTTCTATTTTGGTGTCACTAGGATGGAAGTACGCACAAAGAAAACAATAACAAGTAGCAAGCGTCATTTATTGCGGTTCAGCTTGCATTTTAGGGCTGAACTAATCCTTTACAAGAAAATTATTGTAAAAAATTATTTAGCTTTTCAAAGTTTTCTAATTTCTTCGATCTTAATATCATTATTGATGATCATTAAATTGAAATCTTATGAGTAGGCCTACTCTCTAGGTACAATTTTTTTCACTTCCTCTGATGTAAAAACAGAAATGAAAACAAGTTATTCAATTTTTTCCTATTTGTTTTATTCATTGCTAAGAGATAATATATGTTGATGTTTTTTGTAAAAGTTAAGACTGTGGCATACTCCCACATTACTTTCCTGTTGTATAACCCACGTTCCTGTATTTTTTCTTAGACACTCTATAGTCTGACTAGGCCATATCCTGTAAATTATATCTTTCATGTTCCACCCACTCTATATCATAAATCTATCTTCATAAAACTGTTATCTGCATTGGAGCAGTTGAATTAAAGGAACTGATGTAATTTTGTCAGATTCATATTTCGCTGATGAGTGTAAGAACTGTTGATGAAGGAATACCTATCAGTGGCAGATCCAGTATTTTGAATAGGGGAGGGGGTGCAAAGAGCAAATAAGAAACAAGAGGGGTGTATATGAAATTTTTCTTAGATTGAGCTGTGTTGATCTGTGTGTTAAATGGATGATTCTTAAAAATATGGAGGGGGTGCACATTGCTTGCATTCCCCAATTTTAAAAGATGTTCTGTAAATATAATTAACCACAGTTCATCAATTATTAGACATGTTACTTGTTGCAGTAATCCTAAAAAAAGAAGGCAGCTCCCTGGATGCATTAAACATCATTTATATAGGGCCATCTGCACCAGCCCAAGTTTTCAAATTAGCGTTCTATTTCTGATCCAGCAAATTATCCCGATCTGAACAATCTCGAGATTATTTGTAATGGAGACGCAATTATTGGGATAGTTCGCTGGATTAATCTCGAGATTGAAATCCCAAGTCAACTTGGGATTATTTCCAAATAGTGTGCTATTTACAAATTATCCCGCTAATTCGCAGGTGCAGACGCACTCGGGAATATTTATTCACGGCATCACATCATAATGCATCGATGCCTCGCTCGAGCAGGAATCGCTCTTCTTGTGCTGATTTAGATGGGGTTTCTTGAATCTCGAGATTAATCGCAAAGAGGGCCGATCAGGCAAAAATCTTGAGATTGAGCAAACTCGGGCTGGTGCAGCAGCACCTATTGACAGTTAGTTCTTCCTGGAAGATTTGTCGGTGCAGGATGAATACAGATCAGATCCTATGCAGTGACTGTATACAATAAATTTCAACAGTCCATTCGATGATGATGATATATGAATTGAAATCTAGTTGTGAGATGAAGTATGTCAGATATGTCATGTTACTATGCTAGTATTAGGGTGTATTAGGGTATCATCTAGTCTATGATGTGCCTGGTATTCAAATCACTCTCATGTGCATGTTTCTGATAAAATGAGGTTATTGAGCTTGACAGACAATAAAATAAAATAAAAGGCTCCTCATATTACATTCAAATAGGTCTTTTGCACAACTAAATAGAAATGATTTTCAATTAAGATAAACATCCCCATTTTTGCCACCCCTCCCCCTCCATTTCTATCAAATACTTGTCCCATTGCAGATATTTCCTGTTAACTCCCCACCCACACACTCCCAAGTAGCAACAACAGTTCGGTTTTCACTGTTTATTTTTGTTTCCAACATCCTAAACTATTATTTTGTATTACTTCAGATTATGGAGTACATGGCAAAACTTCTTACCAGGAATTTATTAATAGGTATACCCATCCTTTAACAATGAATTCATTTATCTGTCAATCATGACATTCATCTGTCATTGCTCTATCATTAGATAAATCCACCTGTACATCATTCTATCCATCTCTATATCCATCATCTTATCTGCCTTAGGTTCATTTATCTCATATTTATCTCTTCATTGATTAGTCCGTTCAATCATTTGTCCTTTCATTTTTTTCCCTTCCATCCATTCATCCATGTCCTTGTTCATTCATCTATCAATCCTCCTTTTTGTTCTATCTTTTCATTCACCATCAATCCATCCATCCCTTTTCACTCATCAATCAGTCCCGGGGAGGGGCCACTTACATTGACGAGTGGATACCATGCGCAACCAAAAAAACACGTAAAAAGGATGTCTTTTTCAAGATAGGGCACGTTACGTACGTAACGTAATAAGGGTATAAAAAACACTAAAATAATGAAAAAAGGGTATCTATTTTTGCTAGGAAAGCTACGTTTTTAGGGTCAAATTTGCGAGGGAATAAAAATTAAGACTAAAATGTTTTATAAAGGATGTACTTTTTGCCCCAAGCGTCAACACTACGTGTTTAGAGTACGATTTGCGCGAGGTGTGGGAGGTGGGGCTGTACTACATGTACTAAACCCAATGATAAAACCGACATCCGTGACATACAATTGAAATATCGCTGTACTTGTTTAGGGTTTCAATTCACGGAATACTTGCCAATAGTATCGTTTTGTTTCCAATACTTTTTTCCAATAATTTCCAATGTTTAGGGTGCTTTTCGAGACCCCATGGTCGCGCATGGTATCCACTCGTCAGTGGAAGTGGCCCCCCCCCCCCCCGGGCAATCAGTCCATCCATTCATCCACCCTGCTATTCATTCATTAGTCCATTCTTCTGCCTCCCTGCCCATTAGGTCCTCTCTTTTCTTCTATACAATATCAATTGATCTTTCCATCTGTCCATCCATCGTTCTCTCATCTGTCGCTTATTCATCTGGTCAACCATTCCCTCTGCTAATCTATCAGCTTTCCTACTCTTCATTCTCCCAGCTATCCGTTTGTGTCTTCGTCCACCTGCCTTCTGACACAAATCAGTCCATCTTAGTATCCCTATCTGTCCTTTATTCATCTGTTCATCAACCTTTCCTTCTGCTAATCAATCCATACGTTCACGTTCATCTATCCACCATAGATGTAGATGTACATGACCCCCTTAGCTAAGTAGTCTACCAGTCTGTTGTCTGCCTATATATGGTCTTTGGCCTCCCAGGGATGTCTCCTCTCTCGGTGACTGGAGTAACAAGTCTAGCTGGCATTGCTGACATCCGTATATCCCAACGTAATGGAAACGATTGTAAGGTTAAATCCGACAAGGTGGCTGGGGCAGGAGTCTAGGCAACAATGCCATTAAACCATCTCAATAAATGACTGCTGACAAAAGAAGTTATTGAATTGCATTATTATTGTTGTATAAACTTGTCAAAATATCTGAGCATTCTCAAAAGTTTCACTTACATTTCTGTCTCTACCATAAATATTTTATCTCTTCTTTCACTTCCATTTGTTTGTAATTTGATAGACACAAATAAATAGGATCAACTACAAGAAGAATGCCCCCCAAATGAAGTATCTACACTTTTTGCACTGGAATGCAAGATTGAATTAGGCCTATCCCCTGAAGTTACGTTTATCAAATAAAAAATATTACAAATGAATTTGCGCTCAATAATTAAGCCCCTGACAGTGCAAATAATATATAACTCATGAAAACTGCTGGTTAGGGAGTCTAGTAGACATAGTTGGCATGGTATTGAGATGAGAGGATGATGGGAAGGAATGGGTCGTCAGTAGGATGAACCAGTGTCAGATGAAATCAATTGAGAGAAATCAGGACACCATCACATCACTCATACAAGGTGGATTCTCTATTCTGTCATCTGCATCTGTAATATTGATTTGAAGCAGGCTTACCTTACCAATATAAATGTCTCTCTAATTTCTGTCATACAGTGACTATTTTAGAAAACCTTGGGCAAATGCAATGCAAAAAATGCCCCCACTCCCTACTGCCTAATTTTTTTTTAAACCAGTGAACACCCCCCCCCCCACATACATACATATATATATATAATGGGGCTAAAAGTGATATGGCACCCCTTTCATCGATTGTGGTCTTTTTTTAGTCGTTCCTTCAGCAAGGTATTGCTCCACATTGTGCTGCACTCAACCCAGGTGAGGTAAATGGGTACCTTCAAACACTGAGCATCATGTAACAGGAGCTTGGCTAAAGCTAGGGTATTTATGCTGCATTTATTGTAAAGCTCTTTGTAGAGACTTCTGATAAAAAGGAATTTGACGATATATAAGCAAGTATAATTAAGAAGCCAAACTTATTAACCTACAAATTATCTTTATTTCAGGATGATCATTGATCAACGTGAATAATAAAAGCCCAATGCCATTAAACGGTAGTTGAACAAAGACACTGCATAGTACCTACCTGATATAGCAGCAGCCTTATAATCCATACAGTAGTCTCTAAGTGACCATTTTGCAACTAGGACAAAATCCATCTGTCAACATCAATAATAAGATGTGTATGTCTAGCAGGAGCTCTTTCAAAGATGGCTTATCAAATATCAAAGAGATGCATGTCATCCAAATAAATATTAATAGCAGATGATAATAGAAAGGTGAGATGTTCAGAGACAAGTGTCTCAAATTTAAATTCTATATTTACCTTCATTAATTCCATTCAGATGCAGTTGGTTGTATCATTTAAAGAAGTATGGAGACTTCATGGATTAAAGTAGTTCCTCACCCTTAGCCGCTAATGGTTTATCAATTTTTATTCTATGTCAGCAGTCCTCTCACAAGCAAGGCAATGTTTTAACAGAGACATGTTACGAACCATTGTGGTAGTAGTATTATGATGATAAGAAGTTACTGATCTCTTGAAGATATTCCTTTGCCAAAGTGAACTTTGCTATGGGTGAAAAGGTGGGGGTGGGGTGGGCCCAGATTACTTTCATCATACCCCTCCCTATTCCCTTATATCACTTAGCAGATAAATTAGAATGTAGGAAGGGATTCTTCGAAGGTACTTGACCCTTCCTGCAACCATCCCACCATCATCCTCTATTAAGATTGTGACATTCAGAGTAATAGAGGAGAGGAAGAAGGGAACAAAACGCGTGGGGTTAGGGTGAATAATCCCCCTGAATGTGGAAAAGGGCCCATTAAATTGCAAAAAGTGCCCTTTTCAACATTCAATGTAAATGAAATTTGGTATGAATTATGAAGAGAAGTAGAAAGTGTCTCTATTATAGAGAATGGTAATAATGTATCCCCCTCAAAGGGGATGGGACTGATTCATCCGCCTCTACTCTTGAAGACGTTGGTATGTAGCAGGCCTTTCCCTTCATGACATGTTTTGCTCACGTCTGTTGTCAAAGTAATTAGTGAGAGCAGGAGAGAACCTTGATGAGTAGTTGGATATAAATTTGCTTTCAGCATGCCCTCTATTACGAGTTATATCATCTTCTTTTTAAGCTTGCCTTCTCTTTTATCAGTCTTTATGAGCTTTTATGAGCTTTTTTGAATAATTTGATTCATAATTCTTAATTATATATATTATTATATTTACTCTGCCCATTTTATTTTTTGCCAACTTTTTAGTTATAAACAGAAATGAACGTGCAGAAACACTTTATTAAGCACCCAATATATATTGTTATTATTTTATTGTAGGGTAATAGCTTGCTTTGAATTGATATTGATCTATGGTTATTTTGTGTTTGTCTCAAATTATATTCCATTGTTTATATTATAAGGATAACGATTACTTACATTTGAAAATTGCTTAATAGAGGTGTTGTGGTTCAGACTTTGAAACTAAGGCATTGTACCAAATCCCTGCGTCAGAACTAATATCCTTTGGCATGATATTCTACATTTTCCACACTTAACCCAGGTGAGGTAAAGGGGTACCTGACACAAATTAATTCCTTGAAGTGCTTGTGCGCAGTAAAAACGCTGCTAGGCTAATATCAGGGTAATAATATCCTAAGGAAGTGCATAGAGCTATTATTAGATGGTAATGTGATATGG